>NC_053437.1:4391790-4435343 GCF_007990345.1 Gossypium hirsutum | reverse complement strand
TGGTTGAAGATATCAGATCTTGCCTCCTGTATTTGGCAGCGAAGCAGATCAAAGATGGTAGATTTTACCTCCCTGACAACAGTAGAGTACATTGAAGCCGATAATTCTATCTCCCTGTATTTGGCAGTGGAATAGATTGAAGATTGCAGATCTTGCCTTCCTGTATTTGGCAGCGAAGCAGATCAAAGATGGTAAATTTTACCTCCCTGACCACAGTAGAGTATATTGAAGCTGATAGTTCTATCTCCCGGGGCAAGAAGTAGATCGAAGGTAGCAGATCCTATCTTTCTATATTGGTAGGAAGTGGATCGAAGATGCAGATCTTGTCTTCCCATATTGGTGGCGAAGTAGATCGCAGAAAGCAGATCTTGTCTTTATGTATTGGCGTGAAGTAGATCAAATATAACAGATCCTATCTTCCTATATTGGTAGGAAGTGGATCGAAGATGCAGATCTTGTCTTCCCATATTGGTGGCGAAGTAGGTCAAAGAAAGCAGATCTTGTCTTCCCATATTGGTGGCGAAGCAGATCGAAAAAAGCAGATCTTGTCTTCATGTATTGGCGTGAAGTAGATCAAAGATATCAGACCCTATCTTCCTATATTGGTAGGAAGTGGATCGAAGATGCCGATCTTGTCTTCCCATATTGGTGGCAAAGTAGATCGCAGAAAACAGATCTTGTCTTCATGTATTGGCGTGAAGTAGATCGAATGTAGCAGATCCTATCTTCCTATATTGATAGGAAGTGGATCCAAGATGCAGATCTTGTCTTCCCATATTGGTGGCGAAGCAGATCGAAGAAAGCAGATCTTGCCTTCATGTATTGGCGTGAAGAAGATCGAAGATATCAGACCCTATCTTCCTATATTGGTAGGAAGTGGATCGAAGATGCCGATCTTATCTTCCCATATTGGTGGCGAAGTAGATCGCAGAAATAGATCTTGTCTTCACGTATTGGCGTGAAGTAGATCGAAGAAAGCAGATCTTGTCTCTGTATTTGGCAGTGGAATAGATTGAGGATTACAGATCTTATCCCCTAAGCAGTAGTGGAGCAGACTAAAAACAACAAATCTCATCCCCATGGAGTTGCAGCAAAATAGATTTAAGTCATGTTTCTCTGGAGCGCAGTGAAGTGGATTGAAGCAACGAGACACAGTAGAACAGAACGAGGCTACTTGAAGAAGAAAAGCACCAAAAGAAGCCAAGGCTCGGCAAGCCCGGGCAAATTTGGTCTTTCTTGGTCTTTGCTCTGTTTTCGTTACACGACAACGAGCAAAGAGGGGCAGCTGTAAGACCCAAATTTTGCCCGGGCCCAGACCATAAAACCCAAATAGACCAAGACCAATAAAGAATTAACAGACCATTACAACAAAATTAACCCAAAAACAGACCCAATCCAAATGCCCAATAATGATAAAAAACCTTAGAGGCCCGAATGGCCCAAAACTATACTAGTTTTCAGCCAAACAAAAAACCCTAGCCTCATGCTTTGCAGCTGCCACCGCCCAAGCGCCTTGGCCACCACGCCCATACCGTCTGACACCCCACCACTGTCGGCCCACGACCTGCAAACAGAGACAGAAACAAAGGCAAAAGCAGCATGCGAGGGATGGGGGCAAAGAATAAACAAAACAGAAACAAAAAACAAGAGAAATGAATCGGCTTTAAAAAGCCAAAATCAAGAACAACGGGGGGGCCTTTTTTCTTTTCTCTTTACCGAGCAGTGTAAAATTCAAAAATCTCAGAAAAGATTTCAACAACCAATATACAAAAGCTAAAACCTCATAAGTAGCATATATCAAATATCAAAAAGGGGATATTTAAACGCCCTAAATCGGAAACGCTACTAGCAAAAAAGAGAAAGAAGAAGAGGACAACGGCAAAACAAGTCAAGGTCTCTAATATTTTCTCGTTTCTTCTTTCAGATTTACACTCATCTATGTATGCGTATAATAAAATACAAAAAAAGAGAGAAATTTTTTACCTAAGACGATTTCCGGCCACCGTGTACGGTGGCCGGCGCGGTGGAGCTGTGACGGCGCGGTGGCTTCCCTGGCCGGTTTCTGGGCTTCCCCAGAGAGAAAAAATCCCTTTCCCCCCTTTTTTTTTAAGACCCAGCTAAAATGAAAACAGGAAAGGAAATTGAACTTTTATACGGTTAATAAAACGGCGACGTTTTGCGAAACTGACCCAGGGATAAAACGACGTCGTTTTGCCCTGGGTTGGACCGACCCGACCTGACCCACGAGGAGGGTCCGCGTGTTTTTGCGGAAGGGTCTAATTGCGCGAATGACCCTTCCGCTTTTCTAAACTTTTGCGATCAGGTTTTCATTCTTTTTAAATTGGCATAAAATTCAAGCGCATTTTTTATTTCGATCCCCACTAAACGCTGCGTTTCGAGAGGACAGGATATTTGCACTCTTAATCCTTCCCGTGTTTTAGCGTGTTCCAATTGGTCCTTCTCTTTTATATATTTCTTTTAAATTCCCCCTAACCTTTTTTTTATTTCGATTTTCATCCCTTTTACTTCTCATCATTATTTATTTTAATTTCAATATTATTCATACTAATATATCCTATTAACGTTACTATTATTATATTTTTAGTATTTTTATTATTGTTATTCTACTTAATACTAACCTGTATATGTTATGTAGTATTATTAAGGGTTTAATATCATTATTTTGTTAGTATATTTGTATATCACCAATGCATTCTTTAAATATATATACATTTACGCGTATATCCTAAAATTATATTACACATATTTGTTTTATATATATTTATCTACGTATATTATGTCTCTATTTTAATATATTGTACATATAGTAGTTAGATATAGTTCTTATACATTTCCATGTACATAATTCTATACCATCTTATGTATATATTTACCTATGTTTTCGTATTTATGAATATATCTTTAATACATATAAGTATATATTTATTATTAATAGATGTTTTCAACATTATTATTATATATTATGTGAATATTTTAACATTACATTATATATGTATTTATATATATTACGCATATATATACACCCTTCTTTTAATATTCTATTTTTTACATATATATGTAGATATACGTACTTATACCTACTTAAATATATCTTTTCACATTTCATAATTCTTATATACTTACATATATTTATGCATGTTTTACATCATATACATACTTATATATTTTATACTCTTAAAAATGTTTTTTGTATATTTCACATATTTTATAATCCACATACATATATTCTATATTATCACGATTTGTAAATATATAAATACACATTTACATTTTTATAATATTTACCGATTTTATATATATGTACATACTTATCTATGTTTTCATATTCTGTAATTTATACATATTTCTTATTTTATGGTTTTAAATTATACATGCACATATATATATTTTACATAATTGTATTCATTGTCATCATTGTTATTTGGTGTTTGTTTATTTATCCATGTATATTTGTGCTTTTCTAAAACGTTAGTTCTATTTATTTATTTGTATGCTTTGTTTATGTAATCGCCTCGTCATTTCATTTTGTCTATTATATTGTTGTTACTCACTTTACTTTGCTTACCTCGTCGTAGTCGTTATTGTTTCGTCAAGCATTAACACCAAACATCAAAAGGAGAATTTTTCTAAATAAGGCAATATTTCGCGTTTGGAAAATCGAGAAAACGTGCCCTAACGTGCTGGGTTTCGATTTCTCGTTCGACCAAATAGCCAAATATCCTTTTTAAACTTTTAAATAAGGCAATATTTCGCGTTTGGAAAATCGAGGAAACGTGCCCTAACGTGCTGGGTTTCGATTTCTCGTTCGACTAAACAGCCAAATATCCTCTTAAAGCTTCAAAAATATGGTTCCATTAAACTATAAGGTGATCTTGGTTTCGATGGTTTAGAGTATCGTGTCCTAATGTGCTGGATGTGATATTCCCTCGGAACAAGAGAATCTTATATTTCAATTCACGTTATCAGAGTTTTCTTTTAAGGATCGTATTTTTAAAACTCTTCAAATTTTCAATTTTCGACACTAAGACACTAATTAATCAACTAGGTACCAATCTTGGGCGTATCGAGGGTGCTAATCCTTCCTCGTGCGTAACCGACTCCCGAACCCGTTTTTTAAATTTCATAGACCAAAATCTTTGTTTTAATAAAAATTAAATCGTTTATTAAAAACAACCACTTTTCAAGGTGACCCGATCACACCTCATCAAAAAGGATCGGTGGCGACTCCCGTTTTCGTTTTTTTTAATCCAAGTCGACCCCGTTTTCATTAAAAAAAATGGTGTCAACAAAGTGGATGTTCAACCTTTCATCTTCCTTCAACCTTTCACCTTTCATATTATTGTAACTCATTTCTTATTTATATATTAGAAAATGTGGAGTCTAATCTTTCTCTCTCTATAGGAATAGCGGCAAAGCCAGGATAATTTTTTAGGAGAGCCGGATGAAAATTTAATTTTTTATAGTTTATATCTTTATAAATTGTAAAGGATTAAATTAAATTTTTATAATTTTAGGGAGGTCAAAATACAATTTTATATTTACTAATTTAAAATTTTTAAAAAAATATAAAAACCTAAATAATAATTTTACATTTTAGGAAGGCTGAAGCTCATGCTAACCCTCTGAATTCGCCCCTATATAGGAATATACTATTTGTAATAATAATAAAAAAGAAGAGAAATGCAATAAAAATCTCTCCTATTCTCATCTATTATTATGTTTATTGCATTATTATTATTTTATAACAAATATAACATTTTAGGGGTTTTAATTATCACTCCTCATTTATTACAATCACATTCAATGAAAATACAGGAGAATAATAAATGCTACCATAATGTTTTTATATATAATTTAAACTTTTTTTAGTAATTTGATTATTAAATTATGTATTAACTTTTATATTCGTCCTTTAATTCTTTTTTTAGTCTAAAATGGTACATGAATTATCACTTTTGTCTTATTCTACTTTATAAGAATATGACATTAAATAAGAATGTGTTGCATTCTTATCTGTTAATATTATTTTGAATAAATGAGACAAAATTGATAGTTTAAATATTATTTTTGAAAAAATTAAAAAATTAAAGTATAGTTTAAAAATAAATTTACTAATAGAGATTATAATTTATTTGAAATAAATTAATACTAATTAGTCAACACAAATTGAAAAACTTCTTCATAGTTACATGAAATTAACTTACCAAATAAATAATACATCAAGGAAAGCAATCTTCATAAAAAAGGAAAATAACTTTCAAATATTAGAAAATAAATAAATAAAAGTAATTCATTGTCCAAATTCATTTAATTTATAAAATAAATAAAATTATAAACTTTTTTAAAATCCCAAAAAATAATTTATAATTAAGTCCACAATTAAACACCATGAACCCGCGTTGGCTATCTTAACTTTTCTTCATTGCGCAACTAACCCTTATACTTTACTGTACACACAAGAAACATGACACGAGTTAAATATATTACCCCATAAGGGTAGTTTTGGAATTTTAGATTATTTCATGGCTCGCCTTAACTGTTATTTAGATGTATATATATAGTGATACGTATACGCGGAGTCTCTGCAATTTCCCTCTTCAAAGCCTTTTCTCTTCTCCTCTGAAATCTCGCTCTAAGATTTCGTCGTTTATATTTCTCCATCTGGATTTTGATTGAGCTCTCTCTCCTTTCGTCTTGTAAGTCAAAAAGTCTTCTCATTTTTCTTTTTTTTTCCAGTGTGATTTGATGGAAGATCAAATGTGATCGATGATTCTGTGTATGTGTGTGTTTTGGGGGGAAATTTAGTGTTTTTTGATTGATTCAAGCCATTTTATGATATGGGTGTTGCTTAATTTTCTTAGATCTGTTCTAAAATGTGAGGAAATTTCATGTCTTGGTTTTGCTCTTTTAGCCGTTACTTTGGCTACAGTTTTTTGCTTATTAATTGGATCCGGATCTCTCTTTCTCCTAATATATGAATGAAATGGGATTTAAAAGATCTGAATTTTTTTTACCTTTGATCTAGTAAATAAGGTGGATCTTGTTGCTAAAGTTATAAATTTATGGATCATTTCCTTTTTTGGCTTGTTTAGCTACTATTGCGAGCATTGACTTGGTAGTTTATTCTTCCAGTTTAGTTTGATGAACCAAAACTATAAAAATAATAGAAAAAAAATAATAGCGTGATTTTGATTGCATTTGGATGGTCTGATCCACTGATTTCGCCGTCAGATCTGTTTTTAAGGTTGCCTGTTTCTTCTTCGCTTATTTATTTATATAGAATGATATCTGATGGAATATTCTGTAAAGATGGAATTTTGCTGAACTCAACTTGTCTTTATTTTCTTTTGGATTTTTACATGATTATATAAGGTTTGGTACTTGATTCTATGTTTACATTTTTTATATATTTGTTTATGCAAGTTGATTTTGATTTTCATAACTTTTGCCAGGGTTCTGATATTAGGTTGTGGTGTTTCTTATTTTTGCAGAATTGGTTTCACTATGTCTTCTTATACCCTAAGAACATCCTCATAACTGGGGCAGCTGGTTTTATTGCGTCACATATTGCTAACCGGCTCATAAGGAACTACCCGGACTACAAGATTGTTGTGCTTGACAAGCTTGATTACTGCTCGAACCTGAAAAACCTCCTTCCTTCCAAGTCATCTCCGAACTTTAAGTTTGTGAAAGGTGACATTGGTAGTGCTGACCTTGTTAACTACCTCCTTATTACCGAGTCTATCGACACAATAATGCACTTTGCAGCCCAGACTCATGTTGATAACTCGTTTGGAAACAGCTTTGAGTTACCAAGAACAATATCTATGGCACTCATGTCTTGCTTGAAGCTTGCAAAGTCACTGGTCAAATCAGGAGGTTCATCCATGTCAGCACTGATGAGGTTTATGGTGAGACGGATGAGGATGCTGTTGTAGGAAACCATGAGGCTTCCCAACTTCTCCCAACAAACCCGTACTCTGCTACAAAAGCTGGTGCTGAAATGCTTGTTATGGCATATGGTAGGTCATATGGGCTACCTGTGATAACAACCGTGGAAACAACGTTTATGGTCCCAACCAGTTCCCTGAAAAGTTGATTCCAAGTTTATTCTCCTAGCAATGAGGGGAAAGACTCTTCCAATTCACGGTGATGGTTCTAATGTGAGGAGTTATTTATACTGTGAGGATGTGGCCGAGGCATTTGAAGTCATTCTTCACAAGGGTGAAGTTGGCCATGTTTATAATATTGGAACAAAGAAGGAGAGGAGAGTGATTGATGTGGCCAAAGATATCTGTAAGCTTTTCTCGATGGATCCAGAGACCAGCATCAAGTTTGTTGAAAACAGACCATTCAATGACCAGAGGTATTTTCTTGATGATCAGAAGCTGAAGAACTTGGATGGTCCGAGCGAACTGTATGGGAAGAGGGGCTGAAGAAGACCATTGAATGGTACACTCAGAATCCTGAATGGTGGGGCGATGTTTCTGGTGCATTGCTTCCACACCCTAGAATGCTGATGATGCCTGGCGGGAGACACTTCGATTCTGAAGAGGGAAAAGGTACATCATTTGAAAGTGGACCTAATCAGACCCGAATGGTGGTTCCAACCTTCAAAACTAGTAGCAGCACCCAAAAACCAGCCTTGAAGTTCTTGATCTATGGTAGGACTGGCTGGATTGGAGGTCTGCTTGGTCAGTTATGTGAGAAACAAGGTATTCCCTTTGAATATGGAAGAGGACGCTTGGAAGATCGTTCATCCCTTATGGCAGATATTCAGAATATAAAGCCAACCCATGTTTTTAATGCTGCTGGTGTGACTGGTAGGCCCAATGTTGATTGGTGTGAATCTCACAAAACAGAAACAATTCGCACCAATGTGGCTGGAACCTTGACCTTAGCAGATGTTTGCAGAGAACATGGGCTTTTGATGATGAATTTTGCTACAGGGTGTATATTCGAGTACGATGCAGGACATCCTGAGGGCTCCGGCATTGGGTATAAAGAGGAAGACAAACCCAATTTCACTGGTTCCTTCTATTCAAAAACCAAGGCTATGGTAACTAATTTCGATATCTTTATTCTGATTCAATTTGTATGGGAGTTTGTTTCTTATGATCTCATAAACATCCTCAATTATTTTTTCTTTAGGTTGAAGAGCTGTTGAAAGAATATGAAAACGTCTGCACTCTCAGAGTTCGAATGCCGATCTCATCTGACCTAAACAACCCTCGTAACTTTATTGCCAAGATTGCACGCTACAACAAGGTGGTCAACATTCCCAACAGCATGACAATCTTGGATGAACTTCTGCCTATTTCTATCGAGATGGCTAAAAGGAACTTGAAGGTATCTGGAACTTTACAAACCCTGGGGTTGTAAGCCACAATGAGATCCTGGAGATGTATAAGACTTACATTGACCCAAAGTTTCAGTGGGTGAACTTCACATTGGAAGAACAAGCCAAGGTTATAGTTGCCCCTCGAAGCAATAATGAGATGGACGCATCCAAGTTGAAGAACGAGTTCCCCGATCTGCTACCAATCAAGGATCACTGATTAAGTATGTCTTTGAACCCAACAAGAGAACCTGAGCCTTTTGAGCAGCAGTTTACAGGAATAGAATTCGGTATTATCCTATGTTTTTTCTTCATTAGTTATTGCCTGGAATATCTTTGCAGTTTAATTCATTTGTTATAATCTTGTCTTCCACCTCATTAATTTTCACTAGATAACTCTTAAGGTTTACTATTAGATTTAAACCATTCATTGTTATAGCTGCACCAAGCGTATCCTAGTTGTCCGTCCATTCTTGAAGAAACATCTATAGGTGCTTTACAAATTGTCATTGCAGGCTGACAGGTGTATTATTTGGCATTACATTAGTTGAATGTTATGACTTTCAACAGTCACCTACTGGTCTATAATGGAGGAAATTCATCTATCTCTTATTACTCAGATGAGTGAATTATTTATGTATTTGAGTCTCTCAATTGTCTCTTGTGCAACTACATTATATTACTTACCAGTCCTTTGACTGAAATAAGAGTATATATTTCTTTTCACTTTTTGCCCCTTTTCTTATTAACTTTTCCAAAGTTGCAATTGCCATCATATTATTGACGTTTATGCAATTCCATAAGAACATGTGTTCTTTTACAATTAAACACGTTTGTACTTGTTACCTTTGTTAAGAACGAATGAAGATTTTTTTTTTTGATATAAGATTTTTTTATGTACATAAGGACGAAAGAAGATTTAGTTCCATTGGTTCATACAAATTTCAGTATATGTAATTTTTTTCAAAGATTGTTGAAATTGGATTGGCATTTGAATTTAATTGGATCAATTTGTATATCAATACAACGTTAAATCGATTAAAAAACTACTAAATGACTGTTGAATCAATTTATATTTTATAATTTATTAATTTAAACTAATCTAGCCAAGAATCAAGTCCTGTCGAATGCCAAATCCAAGCATTGCTGTTTCCGGCTTTTAGGATCTTGAAAGGGCAATGTCTGCAGTATTTATTGAAACATGCCATTCTTTTGGTCTTATAAATGGACAGTGATTAATGTTTCATTTTCTCTCATTCTCTGTTTTATTGATTTTCTATTTTTTCCTCAAAAGTTCCAAGAAACAACGAGGAAATCCGAATAATATAGATTTATCAAAATAATCCAAAAATAATAAAAAAATCAAGTAAAAAAATCACAAATAATTGAAATGAAAAAAATGGGGGTGTAATGCCGAATAGTATTTGACAGATTGCCTATAATTGTCAGACTAAAAATAATTTTGGTCTGCTGTCATTGGAATATGTATTTTTTAAATCGTATACTACAGGAAAAAAAAAAAAAAATTTTTTGGTGCTGCCTGTAATGCCGACACACTTTATGTAAAATTACATTTTGGCCTGTCATTGGCCCGCACCAGTATACGAAAAATTTTAAATTTTTTTTTGGTGGTGGCCTGGCAATTGCCAGCACCACCTTTATGTAATTTTTTTTTACATTTTGGGCTGTAATTGGCCACACCAGTATACGAAAAAATTAAATTTTTTGGTGGTAGCCTGGCAATGGCCGGCACCACCTTTATGTAATTTTTTTACATTTTGGACTGTCATTGGCCGGCACTAGTATACGAAAAATTTAAATTTTTTTTTATTTTTTGGTGGTGGCTAGGCAACGGCCGACACCACCTTTATGTAATTTTTTTTTACATTTTAACTGTCATTGGCCGCACCAATATACGAAAAAATTCAAAAAAAAAATTTTTTGGTGGTGGACTGGCAATGGCCGGCACCACATTTATGTAAATTTTATTTTTTTTACATTTTGGGCTGTCATTAGCCGGCACTAGTATACAAAATTTTTTTTAAAAAAAATTTATTTTTTGGTGGTGGCCTGGCAATGGCCGACACCACCTTTATGTAATTTTTTTTACATTTTGGCTGTCATTGGCCGGTACCAGTATATGAAAAAATTCAAAATTTTTTTTTGGTGGTGGCCTAGCAATGGCCGACACCACCTTATGTAAAAAAATACATTTTGGGTTGTCATTGGCAGGCACTAGTATATAAAAAAATTCAAAAAATTTTTGTTTGGTGGTGGTCTGGAAATGGCCTGCACTACCTATATGTAATTTTTTTATATATTTTGGGCTGTCATTGGCCGGCACCAGTATATAAAAAAATTCAAAAAAAAAATTTTGTGGTGACCTGGCAATGGCTGGCACCAAATTTATTAAATATATATAAGTATTTAATCTTCCATTTTGTTTGGTTTGAATTTTTTCCCTCTCTGTTTAGAAGAAAACAATTTTTTTAAAATGAGTTCCCAAATATTGTTTGTTTATGTTCATTTCGATGGAGAAATGATAATTACAACTGAAGAAGGCTGTGTATTTCGAAGTCGAAAAAAATAGGTATGAGATTTAACAAACAGATTTTGCTTTCGGATTTAAAACGAAAATCAGTACAAGATATCAAGCCGTTGCGGGAAGCAAATGTTGAGACTGTTTTACAGATTTTCGGTTTCAACTGATCCGCTAAAGTTCTCGAAATGAAGCTTGAAGATGATGATTTAGGGACAATGATAGCAATTTATTGCCCCCCTGAAATAGAAAATCCCAACCCAGTTGAGTTGTTTGCGGAGATAGTTGAACCAGATCCCATTCAAGTGGTAATTCCAGCAAGCCAAAACTCCGGAATTGATTTTAATCTTAACGTCTATTGGAAGATTAGTCAGGTTTTGGATGGGCAACGCCAACTCCCGAAAATCCAAACACTGGTGGATGTTCGTATAACACCCATACTCGTGTCCTCATCTAGAGATCCATCCTGTGGTGTTGGCCACCATAGAAGATAGTGATGAAGGGTCCGATAATGATGATCAGTCCCACCATGATCCCAATGATGATTTTAGTGACCTCGATCTGGATGACATACATGAAGACATAGACGAGAAAGGGCCGGTAGAGGGTGAAAATGCGAACCCCCATTCAGCCGGAAACACGGGCCCTGGTATAGTTATAAGAAATAATCTAGGGTCTTTCATGACCGACGTGGATCCTAATGCGACTCTTGCATGCGTGTTCTTGGAATACCCAAATATTGTGTCGACTCACCTAGTTGACAATGATTTTGACAAAGAAGCATTGTTTGTAGGGCAACAATTTGATAACAAAAAAGACTGTTTACATGCTATAAAACAACTTAGCTTGAAGTTAGGTGTGGATTATAAAGTAACGAAGTCGATGCAGTCTTTGTACGCAGGAGAATGTTAGAAAGCGTCGAGTGGTTGTAAATGGCGTGTCCGAGCCACGTTAATGCAGCAGACACAGATGTGGATAATAAGGAAACTAAAAGGTCCACACACATGCACGTCCACTCGTATGTCGCAAGACCATAGAAAGTTATATGCAAAAACTATATGCAACTGCATCATCCCTTTGGTGAAAGTGTCACCCACCATTCAAGTCTCGGTCCTTATTGCGGATATGCAATGCTTAAAATTAAATGAAATAAATCAGCTTGGTAGAAAAAAAAGTGTGTCATAAAATTGAATGCTCAAAATTAAATGAAATAAATTAGATTGGTAGAAAAAAAAGTATGTCATAAAATTGAATGCTTAAAATTAAATGAAATAAATTAGATTGGTAGAAAAAAAAGTGTGTCAGATTGAATGAAATAAATAAGATTGGTAAAAAAAAAAAGTGTGTCAGAAGTATTAAATTTTTTTTCCCAATTTTGCCCCCTTTTCAAATGGTCCCCTACCATAAATAGGTTATTCCGTCCACCGCCATGGTTCACCCTCAACCACTGCCGATGACCGTTGCTGTTCACGCTTAACCATCACCGATAGGGGTGTGCATTCGGTTAACCGACCGGTTAACCGACCCGAATTAGTAATAACCAAATTAACCGACCTTCAAAATTTTTTAACCGTTAACCGAACCGAATTTTTTTAAAAAAATTTAACCGAACCGAATTTTTTCGGTTAAACCGGTCGGTTAACCGAATTAACCGAAAATCATATAATTTTTATTTTTGGTTAAAAATTAACCGATTTAACCGACTTAACCGATTTAACTGATTTAACCGACTTAACCAATTTAACCGATTTAACCGACTTAACCGACTTAACCGATTTAGTTCAACTGAAATATCAGAATCGATGTATATTGTATGACCAGATAACACTGAGTCCATACTTCTATTGAGGACTCTTCCAGAATACTATACATTTGGCTTTCCTATCATGTCTAGTTTCTTTGCTTCATGAAAATCGGCAACAAGACATGAGTTTTCGGAAGCAGTAGACCCAGCAAGCCGATTCAACTCATCTACACATGCGGCATTGTCTTCTGCACCCTTCACAGTGTAGAGTGATTCACTTAACCTTACTGCATGAATGGAGAAAACAAAATTATAAACTAACAGAAATCAAATTACCCCACAAAAATTATAAACTAACATTTCTGCTTCCATTAACAAGGCAAGCAACAACAGGTAACATAAGGTATCCTAATCTTAACAAGTAGTAGAATAACTGAGTTCGAATTTTGTATTAAACAAGCATTGCAGCAAATCCTTCATATTGCAACAAAAATAACACAACAGGGAAGTATGAAATGAGAGGCATATCCTAATCTTACCATTCCTCTTGACACTATCCAAAAACCATCCAAGTTTAACAAGGAATAGACCATTCTCGATCCATGTTTTACAGCGTGAACAACGTTTTGTTTAATTTAATTTGGGTTGTTGACAAAAGTCCAAGTATAATGAATACTGAATAGTGGTGGTCAATTTAAAATTTATTTCTCAAATATTGCTTCATTCCCAAATTTAATATCTTAAACAACAAAATCTCATCAATCTTAATGAAAATTTCATTTATACTTGCACTGGATCCAATGTATTTTGATAAAGCTAATTATGCTTTTACTATTTATATCATCTCTACTTTTAATTTTGTTAAATCAATTTATGTAATATTTTAAAATATCACTTAGAATCTATGTCTAAAGTAAAGCAAATAAAAAATATCAGCAAATTCCAACAAAGGTCATATTAGATTACCATCATTAAATTAAAATAATAGAGAAACTAAATAAAAACAAGGTCATAATTAAATCTTTGATAAATTAGCAAATTCCAGCAAAGGATCTCAGTCACCCACGCAATAAAGGATGAAGAAGAAAAGCACTGGAGACTTTAAATAGATTAATTTAATATGTAAAAAAATCTTGCAGTGATTTGAAACTTAGAAAGAAAAAAGAAAAACTAAAGAAGAAAGAACTGAAGAAGAACTGAAGAAAAATGTAGAAAACTTAAAAAGAAACGAAGGAAACGTGTGCATGTTCGACTGAGATTTTATTCATTTTTAACAAAAAGAGACTTTTTGTAGCAACTTCAAAGTGGAATCACTGGACGTCCATTACGGCATGTTACCAGTGAAGAAATTGGAAAAAAAAAACAAAACCCTAAAATTAAAAATATATCTGCCATTGAAGAAATTGGAAAAAAAAACAAAGGGAAATTAGAAGAAAGCAAACCTAGCCTCTGGGTTTTGGTGTGCTGGAAGAGAAACGGACAGCAAAAATGGTGAATTTTCCCGATTTGACTGAAAATCTGAGATTGAGACTGAGAAATGAGAAATGGCCGACTGAGAAATAACTGAAAATAGTGTTACAAGTACCCTACCTGCAAAATGTTTGGTTATTGGGCTTGGAGCCTGAGTGCTCTTGAGAAAATATTTGGTTATTGGGCTTGGAGCCTGGAGGAGAAAAAATAAATTGGGTTGGCCGGCTGGGTTTACTTTAAGGCCCATTATCCTGCAAAATTCGGTTAACCCGAAAAAATTCGGTTAACCGACCGGTTTCGAACCGATTTAACCGTTAACCGAAAATTTAAAAAATTCTTAACCGACCCCCGACCGAAAAAATTCGGTTAACCGACCGATTAACCGAATTCGGTCGGTTAACCGAATTTTTTCGGTTTTACCCGAATTTTGCACACCCCTAATCACCGACGACCGTCGATCACTCCATGGATCCTAATCCGAATGTTCTTTTAAATGGCAACGACCACATTGCAAGCATTGTGCACAAGGTAACTGAGAAATAAAATGTCTTATTTAATTTTAAATATTCTTTTAAACTATTTTTAAAACGATAAATATAACATTATATATTTACTATAATTGTAGGATTTGTACAGAATTGTGAGACCCCGGTTGCATGATCCCGGTTATTTTCCCGATCAAAGAGTTATACCGTATTTGAATGTGGCGGGTTTTGGGGTTGCTGTGTACATTCAGATATTTTGAGGCAGTTTGGTTGTGCACAACCTATCCTGAACCCTCCCGTGGACATCAAAGATGTCCACGGAATGGATAAAAAGGGTTCGGGTCGGGACTCTTTAAATTGGGCACAAAAACATGAACCGTATATCTTTCTGTGGAATCAGCGACATTTAAGGCGCCCTCCCTTGTATGTCTTAGAAGGAGAGTTCTCTCCTACGCCCGAGTACGCAGCATGGTATATGGCACACAGGAAACCCTTCATATTCCAGGGTTAGTACATGATGATCCAAAGAGACGTGTGACCTGAATCTTCGCGATGGCAACCAAGGAACGCACAACCGCGTAGGAATCGAGTTTCGCCATTCGGGAACGAAGAGTCTGATACTGCCTCAAACACTGATCTCGGGGCCCAAAATGAAGCACCCGGCTTATCATCACAGTACATAGATCCGGATCCGGTGCATGAATTTTCTCCATCATTTGAAGATATTTTTGGTGACAACCTCCACCCTCAACATTCGACACGATCCAAATCATCATCCTCATACCATCCGGAGTTCCATCCCGAAGCACGCACACCCACCACTGAGGATATTTTTTCATCGACACCTCCGGTCACGCAATACCAATTAAGTGCCGATTATGGTGTATATGATTATTCCACCTTTCTAACTACACCGGACGGGACACTGGACGCCGGACCGAGCAATTCTCAAACGCCTCAGCAAGGTGCACGGCATCGCCAACAGAGGCATCCGGATCATTACATGCCAGCGCCAGGGACGTCCCCAGGATCGCGACAATTTTAATTTTTTCTGTTAATTTTTTCTTTTTTTATAAATTTTTCTGTAAATATTTCTTTTATTTTTACTTTTTTTATTTTTAAATATTAATTTAATGGATCTAAAATGATTATTTTTTTGAATACATGAATTCGTAATATTTAAAAAACAATAATTCAAATAAGTAATACTACACAACAAATTAAATTTACATACACAATAAAATACAATTATTCTACAATGTTAATACAAAATTATAAATTTCAAACAAAAATAATATGCACGATATTAAATTTAAACACCCAATGAACTACAAACAGATGGGTAAAATTAATACACAAAAATTTAATTTTCAAACTTTATATATTACAGAGTAAATTATATTTACATATAATAAATACAAACATTCTAAGAAATTATTACACAAAAATATAAAAATGAAATCATAAATCCTAAACAACTATATTAAATTTACAGATATAAAAAAATACAAACATTCTTAAGAAATAATACAATTATTTTCAATACTAGTTTCTTCACAATTAATCGTCTTCTGCTCTAGACCTTTTCTTCCTCCATTGTCCCATGAGGTCCTATGAGATACCTTTGCATGGAGACTCTACCAACCGGTTCCAATCAGAACCTAGTTGCGGAATAAACACTATTGCACCATAGATAATGTCCATCTGCATTGGATAACTCGATCGGCCATCTATGGTGCAAATAATCATCCAACCCTTAATAGCATAACCTTTAGCGTGGACATGACAGTATATAATTCAACTCCAATAAAATATGACAGTATATAATTCAACCCCGAAATTTGGTTGTACACTACAAAAAACTCTATATACAATCTACTCCAAAAAAGCTTATATGATGATATACTACAAAACACTCTCATTTTGATGGCTCTCTCATAATTTTTTTCTCATTCCATTTACACTATCAAAACCCAAACCACTCACTATATATAAAGTTTAATGCCGGCCATTGTCAAGCCAGCACCCGAAAATTTTTTTTTTGAATTTTTTCGTATACTGGTGCCTGCCAATGATAGCCCAAAATGTAATTTTTTTTACATAAAGATGATGCAGGCCATTGCCAGGCCACCACCTAAAAAATTTTTTTTTTAAAATTTTTTTTCATATGTTAGTGCCGGCCAATGATAGCTAAAATGTAATTTTTTTTACATAAAGCTAGTGCCGGCCATTGCTAGGCCACCACCAAAAAATAACTTTTTTTGAATTTTTTCGTATACTGATGCCGGCCAATAACAGCCCAAAATGTAAATTTTTTTTTACATCAAGGTGGTGCCGGTCATTGTCAAGCCACCACAAAAAAAAAGCATTTTTTTTGAATTTTTTCGTATAGTGGTGCCTTTCAATGACAGCCCAAAATGTAAAATTTTTTTTACATAAAGGTGGTGCCGGCCATTGTCAGGCCACCACCAAAAATTTTTTTTTTTGAATTTTTTCGTATACTGGTGCCGACCAATGACAGCCCAAAATGTAATTTTTTTTTACATAAAAGTGGTGCCAGCCATTGACAGACCAGCATCCAAAATTTTTTTTTCCTTTTTTTCTCTGTTTACCAATATGATACGAGTTAAAAAAAATACACTAGTTTCGGCCATTGACAGGCCAGAATCAAAAAAATTATTTTTTTAAGTCTGACACAATTATCAGTCAATCATGGGTCCAAAATACCAGGTGGTGCCGACCATTGATAGGCCACAACCCCATTTTACTGTTCATTTTAGGTTATTTTGGTGATTGTTTTTTAACCTGAGTTATTTTTGTAAATATAAAAATTTTTTAGATTATTTTGGTAAAATAGTAAATAAATATAACTTCAAGGTAGGTCAATTATGCATGGAGGAAATCGACGGGAAAAAGGCTTTCAAACTTTGGATAAAAAATTCATATCCCCTGAATAATAATATCTTCAAGGTTGATTTGCAAAGCTTCATTTGCTCTGAAATGTAGAAGGAAGCACAAAATTCACAATACCAAATGATACATATCTTCTTTGTGGCAAAACAATAATGATATGAAAGTTGTACAAATATAAACATCCTCTTATTTAGGATAAACCAAGATGATGTCATAACATGTTATACATAATATGCTTCTATAAATCTGCTAAAGATATCCAATCATTCATTAGCTACAGTTAAATCCCAAGCAAATCCATTTGAACCATTTCCCAATAGGTAGATATGCATAATTACTCTGCTAGGTATCAGCATCATTAATGGTTTCTCAATTCCATCAAAGAATTGTATTTGTAATCAAGGGCGAAAAAATATGGCAACATCTTCTCGCGTTATATCAGCTTTACTTGTGTTTAGAACAGTTTTCAGCTCGTGTAAGTGCATCTGTAAGAATATCTATTGTCCAATTCTTCATGTCCTCCTACATACAAGAAGAAAACCAACAAGATTCGAAAACCATCAACATCCGGGGTTTTTCTATTACAGCTTATTAGCTAATGCAATATTATTGAAAATCATCTAAATGCGTTCAATGCAAGCATAAAAAAACTACACGATGCCATAGTCCAACTGCCATTTAGAAAGGGCACAGACAATAAGAAAAATTAACAGATTCATAGATTTGATCATCAAACAAAATTGAGTATCAGATATGTGGCTTACCATATGCAACGGTTCACCAGTTCTTATTTTTGCATTTGGACGAGCAAGCTTGGATTCAAAAGGAGTTCTTGGTCTGACTTCTCTAATTTCTTCCCACTCTTCACGAGTAAGCATCCGAATGGTGCCTTGACCAGGAGGAGCATTCTTTATCTTTCGCTCAATCATTTCCTGGGACTTTGATTCATCATGCTGCCAATGGACAAAATATCAATAAAACAAATACCTCTGCATTTGATAGTAAGTACTGACCAAGAGTACTTAATGAGACACGTAACTGTTTTAAGACGATTCATGAAGCATAAACACAGAAACATTAATGTGTAATGATGAGTGAATTTGGAAGGCTCATGTCCTATTTCATTTTGGCAAGAAGACTGCGACCGAAGACACAACATACATAATTAAAAAAAGAACCCATCACTGACCTCATTCTATAACTAGTGTCTAATTTTGTTGAGCGAATTTTGTTTTCCTCCTGATACCTTGTATTTAGTCATTGTGCAGAATGAAAAATCCGATGTCTGGGGGGTTAACCAGAGTGACAACATAACCAAAAAGGATTTCTTCGAACTGTTTTAACTATGATCTAAGAATAAACTTCCAGAATAGATGCTTTTCAAAATGATTATTTTACTCTACATTGAAGTATCCATAGAAGAAAATATAATATATTAAGCTTTCCATACTCAAGGCAGCCTAAAAGACCATATAGTTTATTAGACCGATCAGCTAGGAGATCAGCTAGGAGCAACCATCAAACTAAGTAAATGACAGACAAAATTCCTAGTAAAAACATGGATTGAAAGAACAAACCATCATGAGCAGCTTTGCAAAAAGTGCAATTCCAGCTACAGCAAGATACATTGGCAGTGTTGCTGTATCTAGAAAGGATCTTGATTCGGGAACCTCCACAAACAACTGAGCCTTCTTGGGGTTCCTCCTTTTCCTCGTCTTCTCGATTTCAGGAACCTTTTTCTTCAAGGTTTCAGAAGGACCATCATCACGGGATAATGTATGCAACAACCTCCGAAACAACGACGAGTTTTGACTAACCCTATTCATGTTACCTAGAAGATGATATGATCTACTTATCCAAGTATGTCAATGAATAAAACCATTAAAACAAAAGCACCCCAAAGCTTAAACCACAAATAAAAACAGAGAATGAAAATCGAAAAATAAAGACTCTCAACTCATTAACCTTCTGCCAGTAAAAGCCACCTGCAATTAAAAAAGCAAGAAACTTTTAAAATTAATCCCTTACCAACATAGCAAGAATACAATCACTCATAATCTTTCGCTGAAAGGACCAGTTTTTTTTTCATTAATTCCGTCTAACATCTGTAGTACGAACCTGGCAAAGCTTATGAACTGATCGTGAAGTTATGAAATCAACTTGCCCCTAACAATTAGGGGCAAAGACAAGGACGTTGAGTCGAGAAAACGATAAAGGAGAAGTGCGAAGTTGAGTAAAGGCAGCTCGTTTCCACTCAATTGAAGCAAAATATGAAAAACCCAATAATACCCAATTTAACTAATGAATTGAACAGTTCACTAAAGAGTATTGACAAATGAAAATGTGGGAAACCAGGCAAAAGGAAAGAAAAAAAAAGGTTACCTGCAGCAACTGGTGATCGTCGCAAGCTGAGACTTGAGCTTTCCTTTGTAGATATGACGAGAGCCGAGACAATTGAGAAAGGAAACGAGGAGTGGCCCATACATGAGCCCCAACAAAATTGGGTAGGTTTGGGTTTGAGCGTGAATTAAAAAAAAAGAAAAAAACCTTTTTGGTAAATATTTTTATTTTTATTGTTGTTACTATTATAACTTTAATTCAATTTTTTTTTAAAAATAAAAGGAAGATCTTTTACATGAGTAATTTCTTTAACTTTTTTTCCTTTCATACTAGTAATTTCTTCAATTAATGTTTAAGAAAGGTAACTTAATTTTATAATCAAATCTGTTGATTGTTGAAGTCAATAAAGACTTCTATAATAAAATTGAAAGGAAAGAGAAAAGAACACGAGATAAAAATCCATCCAATTAGATAATACCAAGAATCCACAATTAAATAAGGACGAATATTTATTATATTTCCAGAAATGATCTTAAAAAAATTAACATGCATCTCTTTTTTAAAATATTTATTCTTTTAGTATTTCATTATACTTGTTAACCCCTAAATATAATTACAAAACAAAATGGCTAACAATTAAAGTTTCGGATCATTTATGAAGTTCAAAAATTGCATCAACCAGTAATTTTGTCAATTAGCAGTTTTCAAATTCCCTAAAAAAGAATTTCAAAGCTTGTCAGCTGGGTACTCTGTATCTGTATATAGATGTATCCACCTTTAATACAACAATAGGCATGTCTAAATGAATCTCAAGTCAAAAGTGTTGAAGTTACAAAGAGAAAAGTGACCATAATTTAAACATTCAAATACTGGTGAAGCCATTGTAGTTGTTGTATAAACTGATGCAACAATGAAGAGAAAATTTCGTCGCCATATATTGTTTTCCTTCATCATATATATATTTTGACCCAATGAACTATGCTGTGGTTCGTTCATATGTCTGAAAACTTTAGCTTTGCACAGTTTGTTCTCAGAAGGATGGGAGAATCAAAGGGAAAAGTGCCGATCAATGGCAACATATCTGCCTCGACTGTTAAGGAAACACTTCGTTTGATTGTGGAGTCCTCAAATGCTAGAAATTATTAGACATGCAAAGTCGACAACTGAAGGCGCGTTATCAAGTGCCTTTTGCTAGTCTGCTCAGGAACGAGACAACATCATCTGATGAACCAAGTAAATATCGAGCAGATGTACGCTTCCGTCCGACAGCACAGGAGAAGTAGTTATCTCCTTTGAGATCAAGCACGCTCCAGGCCATCTTTTCCTTCTCCTTTACCTTTTCCGGTGATGCACGCCGTGAACTCCCACCGCTATGGTTATTGCCAGTTCTTTTATCAGGAGCCGGGGATGGTTTGGGTGTCTTTGTTTGTGATGATTTTGGCCCACTTTTGGCTGCTGGAAGCTTCGAGGGAGCCTTTTTCTCAGTAGGTAACTTTGGTGCATCGATTGGCTTGCATTTTGCCATATTTACATCAGAAGGCAGCTCTGGCTCAAAAAATGTATAAACATCTTCATCCTGTTGAAATGACGAAAATTTTCTTATCGTTAAAGGGCGTCAAACAAAGTTCAATATCATGCAATGTTCTGGCATTTCTTTCTAGTAATTAAAGTGTGAACATTATAGTTTCAGCACTTTCCACAATCCTATTATCAGAACATGATTAATCCAGTTAAAATAACCAATGCACCAAGATTTACTAATGAACCATGCCTCCACACCATGGTGAGGTTGCTCCAATTCGTTTTGCGACCTTAAAGATGCCTCTCATTATTTCCCATAACGCAGCAGTGTTGTTTGTTTATTAGAATGCCTTTATGCAAGATTGAAGAGAATATTACCTTCCCCAGGAAATGTCCAACACAAAGGACATAATCAATTGGTGTTGTCATCGACGTGTTGTGAACTATTTCTCCTAAAATACGATCAATAGCTGCCCCCTGGATTTAAATGAAATTATCAAATAGAGGCAAGGAGGAATCTCCAATGCCACTAAACTAAAAACATATTCAAATAGAACAAACAAAATCTATATGAGGTGAACAGGAAGTTACCTTTGTAACACCAACAGGTCGCACCTCAACCGATCGACTCCCTTGAACAACATCAACAGATGCATTAGAAATGGGGCCGGTCCAGAGATGCTGCAGCATATCTCTAGCCTGAAGTCTTCCAAATTCAACATCTATAGACAAAATAACATGAAAGGGAACACAAGGAAGGTTCAGACAAGCAGGGTTGGTATCAATCAAGAGAAAACTCGAAAATCAAACAGACCAAGTACCTGCATACTTGTAATTCCATACGAGCGATGTAGTGCGGATCTCAAACTCTGATCTTGGTGTTCTTTCAGTGAAATACTCAAAAACATGCTGCCATCATGCCATCAGCATCATTAGGCAAAGCAGGAAAGACAGATTGGATGAAGAGTACATCAATTACAATCTTGTTACCTTCAGACTATCAACCCATTCCATGTTCAAGTGTTCTGGCATGGTTGTCATCCAGTCACCCTTTGTATGGCGTAGAAACATACCATTTTCTGCGGCCAACCACATGTCATACTCCGCAAAGTTCTGTGAGAGCAATCAGGTGGTTTTGATAGAGGACAAACTTAGGATAGAGCAGAAAGAAAGAAAATTCCAAGCGTACCTTGTCCAAGACTTCACTTTTGCTCCCACTAAGGACAACTATCGTCGTCTTTTTATCATTACAGAGAGCTGTCAAGTGTTCTTTTAATTCCGGGTGCAAATTAGGATTCTTTTCTCTGATTTGATCACTTCTATTCCCAGAAGTATCCACAGGTTCGGTTAATGTTGAATTAAAACCCTGAGTTTTGGGCCATCCCCAAGATGAGGTCAACAAGGGAAGCATTTATGACATTAATAGTATGCCTCCAGGAAAAGATTGCAAGGGAAAAAGAAAATCAAAGAGCTAGCAATCACATTAGCAAACATAGATGGCAATGGTCAGATTATGTAAAAATGTTAACTTGCCTTTAGTTGATACAAAAACAATCATAAGCCCCTTGGGCTTGATGTGTATCTTATACTTGCAGGCCTTGGATAAAGCTTTTACTAGCTGAGGGGCATTTTAAAATAACATAAGAGATTGTAGGTCAAACAATCATACCAGTATCAGTAATCTATTGCCAGACAGCAAGTAACGTTCCACTGCATCATTCTGTGGAAGCTCAGGAGGCTCTTTGCTTGTCCTTAGCTGTGCTTCAACAACAGTATCGTTCAGTTCACTGCAAAGTATTTACAGGAAACTCAAATCTCAGTGAATCCCGGCATGACATGGTTAGCATTTAGCAGAACATGGACACGTTAACTTTAATGAGGAAAAGACATTACATTTCTACTTCATTTCTTTTAATCATTGGGAAAGAAATGTACTGATCTTAAAGAGTGAACAGAAAGAATTAGTACCAATAATCTCTACCATTTACATACTTGTTAAGGCACCTAAGCTAAAAGTAAATGGCCAAGGAATAGAGATCAAACTTGGCAATACCAAACTTCAAAATCAGCTAATATGGGGCAACACCACATATTTGCGCTTGTGAGCAAGTCAAATTGACAATTAAACAAAATGGGCTGACATGTGAATGCCTAATACAAGACAACAAGCGACTTTGTCCAAACTAACTGAAGGTTGATTGGAAAGGGAAATGTAATAATCATCAGTACTAATGGGAAACTGAGTGCCTTTAAAAGAAAATTATATATATAATGACATATCAAGATAATATCTTGTCCATCTACGTTTTTGATAGATGAAATAAGCAGACCTGAGAATTTAGTTTCCTATGTGACTGAGGCAAAAATCAATGATGCCTAGCTAACTAAATTAGAAAATAGATTGCTACTTTTGATAATGTACATCAATGCAACAAAAGCTGATGGAGGGTTGACCATGGCCAAACCAGATAACTTCTGTATGAAGTTGGGAAAGGTCATAGTGCAAATGACCTTAACAAATGCAGTAAAATTTCAAAATTTACATGCACTTGAACAATGTAAGAAAATCATAATTGTGTCCTCTTTCACATTCACGTAAATCTTTAAAAGAAAAGGCTATGTTTTCAACTATAAAATTCTCCATTGCCAGATTAATGAACCTCAGCCTGAATTTAGCAGAATATATTTCAACACTAAAACCATGTTGAAAGTGAAATAGAACTAATTGGCCTATTAGAGGAAAATTTGCCCACCTATATGATGAACATGTTCTAGAGAGTTTCAGAACTCTTAAGAACGAGACAAACAGCCAGAAGATATATTCAAAACTGCAGACAAATATCGTTGCGTACCTTACAAACATTTCAGCCCATTCTTGAGCAGTGTGCTTTGTCACATGATGGAAATTGTGTTGATGTCGCTTCTCCCTTTCTTCAGCCGACATGTTCAAAGCCTGGGCAATAGAAGCCGCAACTTCAGTGATATTCCAAGGATTTACTAGAATTGCGCCAGCACCCAGAGATTGTGCAGCACCAGCAAACTGCAAGATACATCAAGGATATCAAGGTTAGAAAGAACTACTTTTACTAACTTGAGTATAGCACTTCAGTACTTTGAGAGCAAGAATTTTGATTAACCTATTAAGTCTTCAATATAGCATGAAAATCAAGTACAGCAAAACTAGTCTCGTTCAACCCAAAAACATGCAATGAATACTTTTAAGTAGTAAGTAATTACTTCACTGAGAATGAGGACCCCTTTCTTTGCTTCTTGGCAAGCAACAAACTCATAACTGACAAGGTTCATGCCATCCCTTAAAGATGTGACAAGTGCTACATCTGAAGAAGAAAAGGTCATCCATTATTAAATACAACAATCCACAACTAAAAACAGTATAATGAAAATTTTGGTGCTAAGAACCATATCCTGGAATCAATCATAACCAAAATGCTATTGTCATATGGGCCTTGCGAGAAGCTGAAAAGCAATATTCTAAAGTGGATTTCACTAGTTCCCTGAAGACTGATAAATATTTAAAAGACATTGAGGATACAATTCATCAAGATTGCTAATCCTGTGATCACAACAATCGATTGACATTCCAGGTTACAACAATGGCAACTTCATAATAAAGTCTCTAATTGTACAGACTTATTGGATTTCTCCAGATATTATTCTTTAGAGAACAACCGTCAGCCTTTCCTCAGAACTATCCAAATTAGTTTCAAGTTCCAAAAAAGTTACAGATGTCATATGATTCTTCAATGTGCCAAAACACAATAAAACAGTTAGATTGTGATGTACAGAAAAAACAAATGAACCAGTTATGCTTTCCCTAGAATATTTACTTGCAAGAAGTGAAACCAGGGCCTTTGTTTATGTCTTAAGTACTAACTGTAATTGCAACTACAACAGACGACCAAATCAATCAACATCTGAATCCATAGAGAACAAATCGAAAAGAAAAAGTAGAAGATAAATACTAATTTAAAAATGTTTAGTGGCAAAACAATTACGAATCAACCAAATAAAGTAATAAACTGAAGAATGAAAATAAATTGAAGATAAAAAGAAAAATAATTCAACAAGTACCGGTAACAGCATATAATGCACATAGTGCGTGAAAGTCAAGTGAACGATCCTGTAAAGCGAAAAAAGTACATAGAAAAATCCCCGTTATTAGAAATCCATGAAAGCAAACAAAAACTTAAAATAATGATCTCTCTTCCTTGCACAGTCCAAAGTCCAAACTTCAAATGCTGGTAGAAACTCAAAGATGAAACCAAGAAACCTATGATTATAAACGGGTTCAATTATAACAAATTAAGGAACATTCAGGATAAGACAAATAATACACAACCTGAAATTCAACCTATTATAATTCATTTTAGACAATATATCACTCTCCTATACATGAATATTTCTCATCCTAGTCTAGCAAGTTCATGAAAGTAAAAGTTTTTAATATCTCAGAGTCTCCACAAAAAGGTGAGTACTTCCTTTTCATTTAAAACTTTAGTCAATTTAGGTATCTATCTTCCTAAGGCACTACACCACATAATCAAACTATGAATTGAGGATTGAGAATATAACTACAAGAACTCATGGTAAACTTTTACAACTTTGGCAAGGGAAGAGTAGAGAGAAATAGAGTGAAAAAAATTCAGTGTTTCTGAGTTCTTCAGTAGAGGATTCAGAGGTGAAAGTTACCACCCAAAAATCCATTTTAGTAATGGTTTGAATTTGGGGCATACTGTTAATTCTGGGGAAAAACCATTATGATAAATTCTCAACTCTACTTTTATTTCAAAACAAGAAAGGATAATTGTTTCTTCTACTCTACTCTCTCTTCCATTTAATGTCCAACAGAAATGGCTACTCTTTAACATTTTTCTACAAGATGTTCCATATTTATCTCCCACCAGACTAAAAGAATGATAATAAGATAATAAGATAAAAAGATAAATGCTAGAATGCCAAGATGACAGGCAACAGAAATCCTGCAGGCAAAAGAGTTCAAATCAAAGTTTCATGAAGCTAGCAGATAAAATACAAGCAAAGAAAAAAAACACAGGCATGAAATTATTAGGATGCCAAAGACAAACCAGGTGATGTATTGGTACTGCAGTCAGTGATCCAAATCGACCATTAATTCGCCCAACAATTTCATGAACTTGGCTTGTAAGTTTCTGGTCTGCGAACAATAATAAGTAAAATTAAGAATTACATTCAGCCAAACACATTAATCAGGAATTTTCCAAATAATTTCATTATTTATAAAAATGACCATATTAAAGTTTAAAAATAATATGACCAAATTGAGCATGCATGATGAACCCAAGGAATCTGTAAGAAAAAGTTGACAACATTATCATCCTGCCTTTCGCATTTACTACCAGAGTTGGTAGTAAAACATATCAAATTCCTTTTCATTCGACAAAAGAAACTCAAGAAAGGTTTCTGAAGGGCGTGAGTAACTGTAAAAAGAAGAATGTTAATTATCTTCAACTTTGGTCAGGAAGCGAAACATACTTCAGGAGAGCAATTGAGGAATTAGAATAGCATATTTATATGTCAAATCTCGACTCTTACATCATTTCCTGGTTCAGATTTCAAGTCAGGTTGGTTTGTTATTCAGGAAAACAAAATCCTTTATAAACTAATTGATATTTTTTATAACATATTTGGGCATGCAATTGATAATACATATTGAGTATAGCAAGTGAACTAAAATTTCAAGCTCATGTTGTATCCTGCACTTTCCTCTTTAAAGCTTCTAATTGCTAATTGATAGCCTGGTAACTTGCTCAGTCTACAACATCTGGAGGCTCTTTATGCCAAACGACTAGTAAATACACCATTGACAATTCCAAAACAGATTTAAGGTTAAAAAATCTACACAATTGCTGCCCAAGATGGAACTCAAGAATATTAAAAACTAACAATAACATATCTTTCTTGTAAAGGAAAACTAACTCCAGAAATATGCTATACCTGGCAAACACATAAACAGTATTAGAACACATATCTACAAACAAGAGAAACAAAGAAGCATACATTCAGGAACATCAGTTCTTGTTGGCACTGCAATTTGCAGCAAAACCACTTTATCACGCCAGTTAGGATTTTCCTCAAGGAACTTTTCAAATGCCAGTATCTTTTGGGGAATTCCTTTAATCATATCAAGACGATCAACACCAAGCATTACCTGCCAAGTTAGGACAGTTAATAATAAGCACACAGAGCAACAAATAAAATAATACGTCACAGCAATATAAGGCCACAAAAGACTTATATTAGAAAACCAAAAAGAGAAGATATAGAAGAGAGAAATGTTCTTTCTACATGGATTTACAAACATGTATAATAAACTGGCAAACACTTCTACATTATACTGCTTTGAAAGGTGAAATAGAAATAAAAATGAAAAAAGGAAAAAGAAAATTTCAATCTAAAAGGGATAAATAGCTGAAATTGAGCTGGCTGTTAAGTGGTGCTATACCCCATCTGTTAAATATTGGGTTTCCTAGTCTTATAAAGTCTCTCCACTTAATGCCAACTGTTTTTACGTTAGATGCTTAACAAGTATACATCCTAGTATTAACATTAAAATATTATAAACTATGCATACATATCTACATGTCTATATAATCAGTTTGTGTATGTATATATTCCATAGTAATTCAAACATGGCATGACTAGAAATCAGGGTAGAATTTTTTTATTAACAAACACTGAAAATAGTTTTGGTCAAAACAATTGCACAAGATGTTGATCACACACTTACAAAACCAGAAATCACAGATTTCAAATTTAGCAACAAACAAGCAGATAAAGAAATTAAAGGTTATAAGAATGTCATAAGGTAAATAAAGCATCTACCTTTCGGCCAGAAAACCTTTCTTTCAATTCTTTGATGTGTTCCTGGACCTGAGGAACCAGAAGTGCGTTTTGGAACCGTAGAGAGTCTATCCCAATAGGAAACTGATGTCTCAAGCAATTAAAGAACCAAAAAGACAAGTATAAGCATAATTTGCAATTAGTTTGAAGGAAAAACATGTTTAAACTAATATTCCTAGTACAGCATATAAAACAACAAGCTATGAAGAATAAAGGCATAGGAGAAGTCAAGTGAAAAAAAAGGAAATAAAGGAATCAAACATACCGCAGCAACACGGGTCAGCCTCCCTTGATCCTCGACTCCTTCAGGTGTCCCCTCAATTCCAAGAATTCGAGTACAGGCACTAACAAAATGTCTGGCATAGTCATAGGTATGAAAACTGGAACGCATACAACAAAATGAAAACAATGGTTATCTGCACATTAGGCAAATAGTTATAGAAGTCTAAGAAACACACTCTCAGAGGTGATCCAATCATAGGGAATGAACCACTTCAAAGTGATAAAACCATGAGACCTATTAGAATCAAATGCAATCCATCTTTAATACAAACATCTATACAAATAAGGATTTTTTGTTTTTATTTTGCCAACTTTGCTTTAATAGTAAGCTTTATAAAAATTTGAGAAACACACTCTCAGAGCTGATCTAATAATAGGTGTGATAAAATCATGAGACCTATTAGAATCAAATGCAACACATCTTAAATACAAACATATACAAATAACGATTTTTTTTGTTTTTATTTTGCCGACTTTTCTTCACTAATAAGCATCACTTCCCTGTAGATTTTCAGAAAGCTTAACTGCAAGAGGTCATGCAATTCTAAAACCACATAATCCTGCTTGTTTTAAACTAGCACATGTTAGTTACGATAAGTGAAATTAACAAATTTCTGGACCAGCTAAACTTCAATAATCTGCAGATTAAAATAATTAAATTAACAAGGCAGAGAAAATGTCAGTGTGATAATTGCCAATAGAAATGTCCACCATTCACAACCAAATTGTAAAACAATGAACCTTGCATAAGTACAAAGAATACCAACAGCAAAAATTAGAGGGGTAAATAGGCTAAGAGGAAAAGTTAACTAGCTATACTATGCATATCCAGATTTCACCAATTGAGATAGACTGATAACTTATGTTTGAAAAGTAAAATATATCAATCATGTTAAGATGAAGTGCAATAAGTCAGCAAAAATGCAGCAGAAACCTACCCAACCAAGTCAGCAGCAAGAACTGAACGCAAAAGCTCAGATCTGGATGGCAGTGTCCTATGAATTTCAGAAGAAGGGAATGGTGTATGTAGAAACCAACCAACTTTCATATTATTGTTGTGGTTCTTCAGGCATTCGGGAAGATACATTAGGTGGTAATCATGGCACCAGACAACATCCCCCTCTTCATAGTGCATATTTACGACATCAGCAAACATTTGATTGGCTTTCTTGTATGCAGCAAACTGGGACTGGAAACTTCTTGTAGTAGCAAGGCGGTCTTCTTGAGGAAGTCCAAGGTAGTGAAATAGAGGCCACAATATATTATTGCAATAACCATTGTAGTACTGATGAACAATCTCTTCATCAAGGAATACTGGGATACACCACTGCATGATAAGTGCCTTCAATCTAAATTGCCTATATAACATATAATCAGATTGCATTCCAGAAAGAGTGTTTCAAAAGCAGCTAAATACCTTTTCAGCTAAAGCTTTAGTAAGTGCCTTCTGTCCAATCTCATCCGGAACATTCACACCAGCCCATCCAATCCACCTTGTTTCAAACTCCTTGACACCTGGAAAGTTCATCTAAAGTTATCCTGTAATGGTAAATGTAGAAATGTTGACACAAGACCCAAGTAAACCAGGGAGTTAATAGCTTACCCAAGAGAGCAGTTACAAGACCTCCAGCACTTATTTCCAGTGACCATGAATCTTCACCCCTCCTCACGGCAGAAACAGGAAGCCTATTGGCCACTACCAACAGTCGTTGCCTAAAAGGCCTTCCATCTTGTCTTTCGCATCCCTCAGTCAGTGCCCTTGCAACTGCAGCGTCTTCCAAGTATTTTTCGACAAAAGCAGCCCTAGAGTTGTCACCTTCTCTAAAACGTGGTCCATTCTCAGATACTTCAGCCCCCTTACGAATATCAATCACTTCATCTAAATGGGAAGTTCTGTTGCTTTTCCTTTGCTCCCTTAGCTCTCTATCACGCAAAAGGCGTTCCGTGCGAGTTGGTATATGCGGCGAATTACCGTTGTACTTGTTTCCAGGCATACGCTCAATCTAGAAACCAACCACCAATACCAATTTTATAAGCTCTCAGAATAATTTTATGTCCTGCATTTTTGTTTTAGTAAATTAAGCGTATTAATCAGCAGCATAATTCTGAGAAAGCTCTGCATCTTACTAAGATTACGTACTGTAAAAACACGACGACGGTCAATGATTTTGTACAAATAGTTACTAAGATTTCCATTGTCTTTAAAAACTTGTTACTGCCTAAATTTCTTCCCAAAAAGAATCAAACAAAAGGACAGAAAAATATGAAAAGATAACAAATAAAATGGGATCCACTGAATTTGATGAAAAAATGGGGTCTACCATGAATTTTTATAATAATTCAAGCCCAAGATTTCTTTCGGACCAAAATCCACTATGTATAAAAATCGCATAGGAAAAAGAAGCAAGAATGACACATTAGCAGAGCCGAACTATAGAGAATATAAAATCCACGCGGCTATGTAGTTCCCTTCATTTTTCAAGATTCCGCAACAACCTATCATCCAGGTTAAAATCCAACCCATTGCACGCAAAAATTAAAAGAATCTTTTTTAGTTAAAACATTGGAAGCTTATTAAACTCGAAGAATCTATCTTAAGTCTTAACCAGTTTAAAATAGCAAAAAGTAGTGAAAAAAAAAAGAAAAAAAAATTCCCACCTTTGAGACCAAATCCTAAAAACCAAACAACCCAATATTTCCTATAAGAAAAGTTAACCTGCTTACGCTTTGCTACAATACATGAACTTCTGTACTAAAACTGAAGCACCAAAGGATTAGATAAGAAAGGTAAAGAAATGAAACAGAAAGAAAATTCCAGAGTCTAGTTGTGGGTGGGAGAGAGTTATCATAGCAGGACAAAAAGTAAGGAAGGAACACAATTCTTGTGAAATCTTTATATGGGCACTTAAAGCCCGCCATGCAGCTGCAGGTGACACAAGAAAGAACATAAGATCGTGTAGAAAAGGGAAAGAAAAAGTTTTACCAACAAAAAACCAGAAAATACGTAGTATAGTAAAATACTAATCAAAACCTCGGAAGACTCAAGAAATTGGGACATTTCAGTCAAGTAATTTAATAGTGTTTAAATGATCATTACTAAAAAATCTATGACGAAAGCACTTAGGAAAGATCTGCTTTTCCTACACGTTCCTCCGTGGGTCCGACTCAGGTAAGGCCACATGAGCATTTTCCAGGTCTTATCGGGTATTTGAACAGATTGCTAAAGAAATCTGAACCGCTTCAATATCAATTTTAATTTATTTTGGTTTTCTTTTAGTGGGAAAAAATATTGTGTCTTTTATTCCGCATGGAAGGGTAATCTTTTGTCTTTTTCAAATAAAATAAAACAATCAAATCTTTTACTTATTATAATTAATAATTAAGCCTGTCCTATTTTCTAAAAACAACAACGAAAACAAAAGTATAAACCAATTGTTTTTACCCCTTTCAAGGAAAGGAAACAAAAGTTTGTATTTAAGTCCTCTGCTGATTTTGTCAAAAGGTTCCAGATATCAATGTACTACCCTTGAAAACTATGGCATTCTCTAGAACGTAAAATAGAGAGAAAACAAGAGCCGTCACCATTTATATATACACACTAATGTGACAAGTACGTAACTGTTTGGAGAAGCTGTGAAATGGAAGAAAGTGACTAAACAAATAGTTTAAAAACTAATAAAGCTGATAAGAAAATAGATGAAGTAATAATATGGACACTTAATTTTTCAGAAGTTGCATGCAAAATAAAACATGAAGTGTGCCAAAAGTCCTATCATTACAGCTCGTTTCCAACCCAAAAATTTTGGCTTTTTTGTACGAGCTATTATTAGTAGAGTATGTATTTGGCACACTAGGACATAAATTTTTTTATTTCACAAACAATATAAAAAAATTGATGTGTATTTTAAAAAAAAACTAATTTACCATTTCCCTATAAAGATATTTGTTTAGTGTTTAAAAACTCCCTATCAAATATTTTTCCACAAATCAACTAATCTCTATTATTAATTTTCAATGAAACTGATTATAAAGAAACAAATGGTTGATATCAAGTTGTCCCTTAATCCATTTTAATTGACCAAAGAAAGAAGTAATAATAAACAAAATGCAAAATGCTGTGCAATGCAACAATTAATCAACATTTAGAGACAAGTCAAATATCTTTTTTTTCTTTACATCTATGGGAGAAAATCTAAGGGGCGTGGTAACTGCTAAGGTCCAACTTTTGCTCTAAGAAAAGAAACCAGTAAATCAAAATCTTAGTAAAATTAGGTATACTCTTACTAAAATAGGTGTAAAATCTTGTAATAGTGTCAACAATACGAATATGTACCACGCGGAAAGATTTCAATTTATTAATATTTAAAAAGGAAAAGAAGATAAATCAATGTTATAATTAACGAGGACTGTTATTTTTAAAAATGTTTTTTTTATCTCCTAATTTACATATAAAGGAATACAAAATAAACAATAAAATTAGGATTTAACTTAAATGATCATACAAGTTAGAAAGAAGACATCTTGGAGGATACTTGAGTCCCTTCTTGTAGTTTAAATACGAGAAAGAGAGATTCCAATAGAAGAGGTGACCACTGATAGTGTAGTGTGTGAACCTCACAGTGTGGAATCGGAGGATGAACTACAAACTCTAATGGAAAAGCATTTCATAAAATTATTTATGCTAATAATAAAATATTTGATTGAATTAGTCACATAACTCAGAGAAAAGACTAACAAATTAACTTTTTCAAAAACAACTTATCTTTCTGTATTTTTATAAATATCTTTCATAACTACCCACTCTTATCTCCTACTCCTCTCATTTCCTTTAAAAATTTACTTTCTATTTTAATTTATTTTTTAAATATAACCATTTTTAATAAATATTATTACTTTAAAAAAAACCTTCTTTTATTTTATCCACAAAATGACTGATGAATTCTAATATACTTAAGAGGCATATACGACGTGGTTTAAGCCACTAAATAGTGACAAAAAACATTGACCAGTTCAATCCCCATATACTTTCCTTCCCTCGTTAAAACCAAAAGAAGAAAGCATGTATGGCTCGAGCAGCATTCTAGGCATGAAAAAGGGGTCATACATGACAATCATGATTTGTTTCAATTTTGACAAACTTATTTGTCTTCATTATATTCAACACATCAAATCCCTCTTCACCTTAAAAAAAACACATAAAACGTTTCTGCAATATAATTTAATAATGCTTTTCACATTAGATCTATAAACAATTTAGGGCCCGTACTAGGAATCTCCAAATGTGTTTTAGCTAAAATCTTCCTATTACTTTTAACTTTATTAAAAATTCATTTCACCAACTTTTCTAGTCTAATTTCTACCCGTTTTCTTGAATTACTTTACCTTTTGTTTTGGGAGAATATTATCTTTAGCATTTTATTATAAGGTTTCTACTTTTATATTTTAACATATATTGTATTTTTAGTGCCCTGTACAAATTTAAGAATTCTACTGATTATATATATATAAATTTAGTCCTTTGTACCTTTATCGTGCAAAGGATTAATAAAGTAAATGCGCATAGAGAGACCAGCAACTGGACCACGCTAGCAATGCGCATTTTATAAACTAGTCCAGATAAAAAGTAGTTTTTAGGGGAATATTACATTTTACACTTTTTTCTAGTAACATTTCTGTTACTTATGAGACCAGTTATCTCATTCGTTGACAGTAAAATTGTCAACTTTTACAAACAGAATTAATAGAATCACGTATATCCTTATATTGTAATAATAAATTAAAGAAATTTGTGACAATCTTTTAATAGGTGAAATTAAATATAAATGCACAGACAGAGCCACTAGACCTGGCAACTCAAAAGCGCATTTAATAACATGTTTTCCCCTCTATTTTCCTCTCTATTTCGAACTGAAAAACATCAGCATGGAAAATAAGCAACTAGAAGTGCGACAATAATCTTCTTTAGTGTTTTCTTCAATGCAATTCCTATTCACTAATTTATAGAAAAATATTATGCGACTAAATGCACTCTAATTTATATTCTCTTATATGTTTTAATAGTAATAATACCAACTAAACTAAACCTAAATCAATCTCCTTGATTAATTTTTTGGGTAATTTTGAGTAGACCAAAGAATAAAAGCACTAAGCAATGTCGATTGCGATGACATGTCAACCCCTGCTCTGTTGAGTGGGGGGGGGGTGGGGCTACTTGTACTCTTTGAGTGGTGCAGCCAGCAACCTTTAACTGCTGGCACAAGAAAAGGCAAATTTTTTGCCTGTGGGAGAACAACCAAATGGGGCAACCATTTCCCTATTTTCCTAGTGGGGAATTCTGAATGAACAGACATTTTCCCACCTTGGGACATTGACGCAACTCAAGAACGGACATGTTTTTTTACGTAAAGCACCGAAGAGATAAGCCAAAATGCTTGGTCTACACGTATTCCTAATCCGATTCCTTGAAAGAAAACTTGAATGACAATGGCTTTAGCCATATTAACAGATAGTACATATTAGGAATCTCCTTGGTACCTAACCTGATGATCGAAAATGATTTGCCACCAACTTGTATAGTATGATTAGAAAGACTTATATACCTAACCCGGTTACACGCTCTGCATATTGCAAGCAAACTTTCTAAAAGTCAAACAATGAAGAGATTCCAAAGCATAAAATTTGTTGCTCAGCTAGATTACAATTCACCAAAAGCAATTCAAGTAATTCTGTTGATTTACCAGAGTTAAGCAATAGCAATCAAAGAAACAAGAAAAAGATAAACTGAGACAGTAAAGACGTGCGTCAATGAAATCCAGTAAAATGGAAAACATAAGCAATCTGGTGCTAGAAAATGTCGGAAATTAATGGTACAGATAGGTAAGTAAATGCCGCTACTTACGGTCTAAGAGGAAATGAGGAAGAACTGCATGGACTTGCTACAGGGGAAGGTTGCAACTTTTGGACTTCAAAAAAGAAATAATGAGCAAACAGAAATATACTTTTTAAATATAATTTTGAATTATGACTATCGTCCAAATAAAAAAGCGAAGAAAGGAAAGACAGATACCGGAAAAGAACCATAATACAAGTGACTAAATCGATGAAAGGGAGGAAAAGGGAAATGAGCGAAGACCAGAAATTGACAGAAAGGACTTGCATGCTGGTTTGTTCTTTTTCTGTGCTAAACGAAGGCAAGTGGGCGGTTGGTATTATTGCTTGTGGTCAGAGATAAAAAGAAAGATATTGGGGATCCTAGAGCGTGAGTGCCCGTGAAAAGATACACTAGTAGCCACTCGCCAGGGAATTTTCAGTGAAGGCATAAATTTGTTACTCGTTCACGAAAGGTTGGTACCCACAATTTGTGGGTCCCGTAAAAATTTAAGTCACAGATTTCTTGCCTGGGATGGGGTTGGGACCTTGGCTGGCCGAATCGCCTGATAGATGATACTAACCATCCAGTCTGGCAAACACTTTCGTGGAGCAAAAATGACCTCATAGGCCATACCCATGTCAAAATACTTTAAAAAGATCTCTGAAATATATGTTGAGCCTAAGAAAATATTTCTAATGTGGCCCCAGGGAACTGCCATCTCGCAAAACGTCTAAAACATGAGCCTTTCAGCCTCAGAGGCTCAAACTAAGGGCCCACTATTGGCAAGTGGCTACTATAACAAGTTGTTCAGAGTTTTTTTTTTTATGAGAATAATGGAGAAAAACACTACTCTGCTTCTGAAATTCTTCATGATTTTCCTTTCCTTCTCCTGGGATAAGATCTGTTGATCTAACCAGTAACCACCATACAAAAACATTTCAACCCACGTAATAAGAAGGTAACGGTTACAAAGGCCTTTTACCATCAATGCTGCAAGTCATTGAGCAAAATTTTCAAAAAAAGGGGGGGGGGAATTAACAATCTTTTTTTCTTAGTTAAAATGTTTTAAAGATACTCAAAGCATCGACTACTAAGTTTTTTATATGAAAATGAAGAGAAAAACAGAGTGAAACATAGAAGGAACTCAAATTACATGCATCGTACTAAGAGAAATACAGCTTACCTCAATTACGATTTGAAAAGAGAAAGAATGAACTCTGTTTTCAGTCTACAGATGAATCTGTTTTTCAAGTTCTGGTTGTTGTGAAGGTGGAGATATATACTATTCTTGTCTAACGAATCAGAGAATCTGTGCATACGAAGTGAAGACACATAAATGCCTTAATTCCAATGGAGTTCTTACTCCCTCTTTTGCAACCAGACCAACTAAAATTAGTGTCATTTTATCCACACTCTCAGAATAGCAAGATGACAGCAATTTGGCCAGTTAGCCAAAAGAGTTGTCATTTTCTTCACTAATGATTTTGGCTCTTTTCCTTCTAGTGTATAATCCTTAAAACTCCAATTATTGAGCTTGTTTCCCAAAGTTAAAAATTACACCGTAAAAGCTACAGGGGTAGTTAAGACTTAACGTCACAGTCCCCTGGGTCTCAAAGAAATATCCTCTGGCAATTTTTTGTATTTGGAAAATCCAGATTCAATTGGCTGCAAAGCCAGCTATATGATTTAACTGCTCGAAAATGCTAGCCCCTCCAAGGCCGCATTGGCTATAAAAGTTTTTGCTAATCTACAGTGCCTCATTAAATGAACCTGTTTAGTGCTTTTCCGCAGTCTAACAATAAAAGAAAGTCTATGCAGTTCTGCTAAGTGCTAGCCACTAAACTCAGATTCCAGGGATATACTTAAGTTCCACTCAATCACTATCGTGACAAAATTGAGACTAGACAACTTCAGTGATGCGCCAAGCCAAGATTAAGTACTAACGGTAGTTAATATACTTTACTCGAGTAATAGTATATAAACTTGAATTTAAAGCACTTTAAAAAAATTAAGTAAGTTAATTGAGTTTTAACTCGATTGGTATCGAAATTATTATTAAAATTTAAATGTTTAAAGTAGGATGAGATCATGAATAGTTCTCTTTTGTATAAAAAAATTTTAAATAAAATATTTCAACCATACTAGATTAAAAAAAATACCTTCTTAAAAAAATTATTTTTAAAAATTAATGACTTAAATATTTAAATTTATTTTATCAGTAATGTTTTTGATAGATTTATCAGTATAATTTTAACAAAATAAGTATCACTCAACTTATAATACCAGACTTTATAATTAACCTACGCTTGTAGAAAAATAAAGCAGTATAATTAGAGACTTGTCTTTCCTGAAAACTAAAATGTTTACATAATATAATTTCAATACCACCATATGAATCTAACAGCTTTCCTATAACTATATTTCATCCAAACTATCAAATAAGTAAACGATACTGATAACCGTTTCAAGTTACAACACAGCAGAAATTTGCTTAGAAAGAGTAAATTAGCCTTTTATATAAACAAAAAAAAGGGTATTATTTACAGTTCAAAGAAATCCAGAAATAGACCGAATCTTTTAGAAAAATAAATAATAAAGCAATTACCATTATTCGAAAACAAAGAAAATCTCGATATTGGAAACAAAAGAAACAAAAGTTTCTTTCTATATACTCCAAAATTTACTCTCTCGTTTCACAGCAACCAAACAGAGCAGCCTCGAAAGAATGAACATCATTTCTCAATGAAAATTCTAAAAAAGATTTAAAGAAAACAACGACGAAAATCAGACGGACCTCTAATTTTCGAAATACTAAACAAAACAACAACAGCAACAATAAGAAGAAGAACAATCAATGATTTTCGAAATTTAAGCTAAAAAAAAAAACCAGAACAAATAAGAAAAACAGAGAAAAATGAACGAAAAAAAAGATTTAAAAAGAAGAGGAACTAACCTTGATAAAATGTAGAAGTAGATCTGATGTTTGAGCAAAGAGCTCAAATGCTAAGGAATTTCAAAAGAACAAAGCTAAAAATTAATGGAGATCAAAGTCGAAGCGCGATTAAGAGAACAAAAAGAAAAACTTAGTGAGGGAATTTTCTGGAGAGAAAACGAAGGAACGGAAGAGAGGAGGGTATTTATAGGAGAGAATCAAAGAGGCTTTTTCTTTTGGCGGGGGAGAGAGAGAGAGAGAGAGAGTAATGGCTATGGCTGGGAGACTGTTGGCTTCGCTTTGGTTGTGCCCAATCATTTGGAGGGAATTTGTTCTTCTTTCTTTTCAAAAACTATATTTTTTTCTTTTTTGATATTTGTAAATTTCAATAAAATAAAATAAAATAAAAATTGTCACTTTAATCGCATTAATAAATTTTAAATAATTTATGAAATAAATAATAAATTTGATTCGTACGTTACACAATATTTTAACGATAACATAAAATGATTTCACATATGTTCACATTTTTTCTACGCTTTCTTTCTCTTTTCCTTCTTTAAGCATCTATCGAAAAAAACAAGGTCTTTAAGTTTTACGTTACAAACTGATTTCAAGTCTTTCTTATTCTTTATGTTTAAGTTGTTTCTGTAGTTTTTTTTTTTTTTTATCTTTTCTTTTGTGAATTCGTGACTTAAAAATCTCATTAAATTTAAAACAACTTATGAAATAAGAATTAAACATTTAAGCGTTGATTATGAATGCGAAGGATATGAGTTCTCAGATTGAACAAACCAATGTATGGCATTACGACGTACCAAGAGTTTTATAGTGATTGAGTCTTTCGATTTAAGTGTAGTCTTTAAACTTTTGAATTCTATTTAGTGAATGCATGCCTTACTTATTTATTTATTTTAATTTATTTATTGCTTTGTTGTTATTTTTGTCTTTGATAATATTTTGTTTGAGCTAAAAAAAATTTAAGATTAAGATTTTAAAATATTTTTTAACATCATTTACATTTGTTAGATTTGGTGGTAAGGTATTTGAAGCTTAATATTATTGGAGAATCTCACACACAGAATTTCTTTTTCGGTATTTTTTTTCAACCACTTTTAATTTTTAATTTGAGTAAAATAGTTTCTATAAAAAAAATTAAAGTAATTTAATTCCTATTAATTTTGATAATGAACAATTAAGAACAATTAATTATTGCATTAACGTCTTTAGTTAATTGTGCATAATTTTGATAGGTATAATAACAATTTTAGCTATCAATGTTTACATATTTTGTTAATTTGGTATTGATTCTAAAAAGTCAACGAATTTAGCCTCAACATTTACACATTTACGAAAATATTACAGGTTAAATTTGTTTAATTGTGACCAAATTGGTAGAATGTTTAAATAATAAAATTAAATTTGTTATTATACCAATTAAATTTATGTAAAATTGACAACAAATATTAATGTCGTGATTAAATTACTCTAATTTTTTTAGAAGAACCACTCTGCTCAATATTGAAATTGAGAAGGATTGGAGAGACCTTTTTTCCTTATTATTATTAAGAAGTCTTCTTTTTATACAATGATTATACCTATCCATAGAACCCAATTTTTGGAGAAAATATACCTAAATGCACATCCTCCTAATTATTGTAATGATAACGATACCAATTAAGTTAAAATTCAATCAAGGAGCTCCTATTTATTTCATTTTTTAATGCAAGCTTAGCTTTTATGTAATTTAAGGTGACACGAAGGTAATTCAAGAATTTTTTTTTCAAAATTTTGTGTTTTTCAAAATAAAATTATAATATTTTCAACAAATAGTATAAAATAAAAAATATTAAAAGGCAATAAAAAGCAATTCTTAGTTACAATTATTTTTAAATATATGTTTATTTTCAAATTCCAACTATTAAAAGAATGCTTTGTATGATGTTTATGTATTTTCACATATTATAATAATATTTAAAATATTATATAAATTTTAACATATTTAAATTTCATGCATGTCGTGATTATGCAATTTTGACGTCACATTTTATAGAATATTATATTTTAATTATTTCCCTTATATTGTCATATTATATCCAAAATTTTCAAAATCAATCAAAACTTATTTGTAATTTTAGCAACTACTAGTAACCCACTCCCACTCATAATAAGGAAGCAATTATCCATCTGATCACATATTTTTGGTGTGACAAAATTATGCCATAAATAGATATTTGCCAAATTAAATATCATTGATTGTGCATATGCTTTTACATAACCTTTAATATTGGGTAAATTATTAAAATAGTTACTTTTGTTTACCTTATATTATATTTTTTAGTCACTTATGTTTGAAATGTTACGTTTTAGTCACTTACGTTATCGCATTGTAATATTTTAGTTACTACGTCGTTAATTGTCGTTAACGGTGTAAAGGTAAGCTGATGTGGCATGTAAATCATCATTTCAAATAAAAATTTTAGGTTAATTTATACAATCGGTCCCCATATTTTTCGTTTTGAACAATTTAATTTTTTCTTTTATGTTCTTTTAACTTTCCTTTTTTTTTCTTTATTTTCCATTCTCTTTGCTTCACCCTCTGTTTCATCCCTTATTCATTTATTTAATGTAGTTTTTCTATGTTTTCCATTTGATAAATTAATCCACAAGCTCGCCTCAATCAAAAAAATTATGTTGTTCCAAAAAAAAAAGTATAAAGACTAGTTTAACAAATGGAAAATATAGAAAAAAACTACGTTAAAAGAAATGAAGAAGGAAGGAAACAGAGGGAGAAACAGAAAAAAAAGGGTTAAAAGAACCTAAAAAAAATTAAATTGCTCAAAACGAAAAATATGGGACCAGTTGTATAAATTGGCCTAAAATTTTATTTTGAAATGATGATTTAACATACCACATCAGCTTAGCATTACACCGTTAACGACAATTTACGACTCAGTGATAAAAATATTACAATACAATAACGTAAGTGACTAAATATAATATTTCAAACATAATAATAAAGTATAACCTGAAGCAAACAAATATGACTATTTTAATAGTTTACCCCTTAAGCTTCTATTTTTTTCTTCTATTTTAGGCCATCATATCTTGTTTTCTAAATTCAATTATTCCCCTTCTATTTATCAAACAAATTATTATTAATGTTTATTTTTTATCTATCTCTCTTTTTATCAATTTTACCTTTATACCTCTCACATTGGAGGTTTATTTTTTTCAGTTAAATAAAATAATTATTATTAACTTATAATTGATTGGATATTAATTTAATTGACATTAATTATGTAACATCTACCTTAAATGAATGTAATTATTAGAGGTTAAAAGGTTAAGGGTTGATTAGGAAATATATAAAAAGTAAATATGTATAATGAATTATTATGCATTTCAATGAAACTTCAATTTATTTTTATTATAATAGAATTTGAAATTAAGCATATAAGACTTAACCATCTATTATTAAAATTTAAAACCTCATCCTTAATAGGCTGAAGTATGGAGCAATACTTATATACTAAAAGAATGCAATTTAGTTTATGTATAAATAAACAAAGAATTTATTTATTATTCCTTTGATATTGGTGCAAACAATCATATAAAAATTTATGTCAGCATTTATACAGTTTTTCATTTGTTGCACAATGTCAAATGTATTCAATTAAATTACTAAATTTTAAAAAGTCAGATTAAATTAACTTCATCTTCTTTTAAATGACAAAGTAAGTGTTGAGATAGAAACAGTTCATGGAGGAAAGAAAGAGATCGTGGAATTTAACACACATGAAACATGCAACAAAATAAAATAAATCAAGCAAAACGAAGTTGATGTCGATGCATAAGCAATTGTTGAGAAACCCTTGATTGCATGCCCCTCAAACTATTCCACCTCCTTTTGGTTTTGGTGATGTTATTTGGTTATGATGATGTGATTCATCAGTGTAATAAGAGCTGAATATCCATTGAGATCGGGGGATATCTCCAATGTATGCATTGTGAGTCCTAGGGGAATTTCATGATCATGTTGTCCTTTGACCAAAAGTAAAATGATTATAAATATTATATGATGAGTGCAGTTCCAAACCCCTTGATGCAAAGATCCTTACCAAGGAGAATACTCTTTGCTGTTTGTCTAGTTTGATGTTTTAGATAGATGTTTGACTAGAAATGTGGATACTACAAAGGCAGTAAACAAATAAGAGACGGAGAGATATAGGAACACAAATTTGTTAATTCAATTCGGAAATAATCCTACTCTGCGGAGCTTACTTAGTAAATGATTCATTCTAGTAACCTATTGACTAGCCTAATCTATCTTACACAAGAAGTAATTGCAACCTAATAGATAACCTGACTTGTTAAATCATTCACCCAAATAACCCACTTACAAAACTATAAACTGAGTGCCAAATACGAACAAAAGCCTAACAACAAATACAAAATAATGTAGTATCAACACCCTCTAAAGGGCTTGTCAAACCAAGCATATTAATAGCTTCCCTTAACAAATTTTGTGGAGATAAAATTATCGATTTAATGCATAATAGTCGTGGATAATATACTCCAATATCTATTCCAAAATACAGCCTTATCAGCCAAGAAAAATCGACAACTTAATTACTAAAAATAGCTTAAAGGATAAGGATACTTCTTATTGGATAAGGCAAGTTTGATTTCAAGATTCTTCAATCAGGCCAAATTTGATCATCATTTTTAATGACGAAAAAACAGTTTTGGGAAATTTGCTTATAGAGAAACAATATGGAGGTGAAAGTAAAAAATGCCAACATCCACTTACTTGAGTTGTTTAAGATTCATGTCTAAAGTTACTGTCTAAAAGGTGTATATTCTTGAACGGATCTATCCCCTCTAAAACATTATGAACCTTTATAAACATAGAGAACTCATAATTATAAAGCAATAAGTTTCATCCCAATACCATCAAAACAAACTGAGTTAATCCAATTTAATCCTTCGCTAACACCTTGTCTTGTTTAAAAATGGTGACTCCACAAGACGCGCCACCCTTATGTCTAGTATCATATTCCTAGCCTCTAAATTATGATCCAATAGGTTCTATTGAATAGCCCAGTCGTTCTGGCATATCCTACAGTCGAATCCTTCGTCCTTCAAATCAATTCTACGTTAGTATGAACTCTCAAACCAGCATTCCAAATGAATC